>NC_057799.1:170745031-170751805 GCF_018294505.1 Triticum aestivum | reverse complement strand
ATGGCCGCTGTACGTGTTGACCCGGAGGAACACCTCGCCTCCGCCGCCGCCGCCGACATGGTGCAGGCTCTGGCCCAGATGAAGTCCCCCAGCGACTACCCCTAGGACTTAACAGGTAAGATCTGACCAGCTAAATCTTACCAATACCACTTGCAACGGCTATGATTTGTACGATTGATGTATTAAGCATGTTCGTGCCTTGTTTATTTCAGTATTACACACTGTGTGATGTTCAAATATTACCGTGTCCAGCTCAATTTCACCAATACCAGCAACAAACTTACAATACATGACTCAGGATATCACTAGAGATGCTGCCCATTTGCTATTTTTAGTGGATGCTAACCCTGTTGCACTTAACATGCCTGTCCATGTACTTACGCAGGGTCATAACAGCCGATGCTTTTGTTTGCCGTCGAGGTGAGCTTTATCCCATGTCTTACAGTATTTCACATAATTTGTGCAATTGTAGTTTAACTTCTACCCATTTACTGGTTGCCTATAGGTACACATGTCAGTGGCACTGATCCACGCTTTGACCCAGAGGAACAGCTCGCCTCCGCCGTCGCTGACTTTGGGCGAGCTCTGGCCAAGATGAAGTGCCCCAGCAACTACCTCTCAGGACTTACCAAGTATGTACTCACCAGTTCAATCTTACCAATACCAGTTGCAATTAATGGCTATGTTCTGTACGGTCGATGTATTAAGCATGTTCTAGTAAACATGCCTAACACGTTTTTGCTACTATCCCTACCTTTTTATAGACATCTGGGCCATTCTCTGCTCTGGCAGCACCTGCCTTGTGATGTTTAACTATGCCAATTGCATTTTTATCACTACCAGTTTCAATGTCTATTAAGCCTGTTGCAATTAACAGTTGAATCCATTTTTAAAAAGTTGCATTTAAATGGCTACAAACTTACAAAACATGACTTAGGATGTTGTTAAGCCTGTTACAATTAACAGTTGTATCCATTTTTTAATCTGTCCATTTGCTACCATGCTACTCTCCGCAATGAAGATATACTAGAGATGCTGCCCCATTTGCTATTTTTGGTGGATGCTAACCCTGTTGTACTTAACATGCTTGTCCATGTACTTACGCAGGGTCATAACGGCCGATGTTGTTGTTTGCCGTCAAGGTTAGCTGCATCCCATGTCTTACAGTATTTCACATCATTTGTGCAATTGCAGTTTAACTTCTACCATTTACTGGTTGCCTGTAGGTACACATGTCAGTGGAACTGATCCACGCTTCGACCCAGAGGAACAGCTCGCCTCCGCCGCTGCTGACTTTGGGTGGGCTCTGGCCAAGATGAAGTGCCCCAGCAACTACCTCTCAGGACTTACCAAGTATGTACCCACCAGTTTAATCTTACCAATACCAGTTGCAATTAATGGTTATGTTTTGTACTGTCGATGTATTAAGCATGTTGTAGTAAACATGCCTAACATGTTTGAGCTATTTTTCCTACCTTTTTATAAACAACTGGGCCATTATCTGCTCTGGCAGCACCTGCCCTGTGATGTTTAACTCTGCCAATTGCATTTTTATCAGTACCGGTTTCAATGGCCATTAAGCCTGTTGCAATTAACAGTTGTATCCATTTTTAAAGAGTTGTATTTCACTCGCTACAAACTTACAAAACATGAATTAGGATGTTGTTAAGCATGTTGCAATTAACAGTTGTATCCATTTTTTAATCCGTCCCTTTGCTACCGTGCTACTCTTTCGAAATGAAGATATCACTACAGATGCTGCCGTTTTATTACCATTTGCTATTTTTGGTGGATGTTAACCCTGTTGTAGTTAACATTGGCTTCCATGTACTTACACAGGGCTACAACGGGCGATGCTGTTGTTTGCCGTCGAGGTTAGCTGCATCCCATGTCTTATACACCATCATTCCTAAATATAAGTATTTTTAGAGATTCAAATATAGACTACATAAGGAGCAAAATGAGTGAATCTAGATTCTAATCTAAACTATATCTATAATTCTATATACATCCGTATGTAGTTCATATTGTAATCTCAAAAAAAAATTGTACTAAGGAACATAGGTAGTTGTATTTTACATCATTTGTGCAATCTTAGTTTAGCTTCTAACATTTACTGGTTGCTTGTTGGTACATATATGAGGGGTACTGATCCATGCTTCGATCTCTTTTGCATATAGGGCAATGAGATATTCACGAGCAAGCGTCAAGTGAGGAAACTAAGAAAGATTGTTAAGCGAAAGAAACGGGTGATTGGAATTAAGCTCTTTATTTACACTTTGTCGAAGACAACAGTGAACTTTAGGATGGTAAGTAATGTGTTGCCTTTTCCCCCTGCCCACAACAAGTTACTCTATTAGACCTCAATATCTGATATTTTTCTCTTTTCAGTGGTTTCCGAAGCTATTTACTGATGATTACCTTGCAAACTACATGACCGTAGTGGAGGCAACTAAGGTTAAAGTATATAATTCATGCTACCATGATAATGCTCTAGAAGTCTTCCTGAAGGCGGTGAAGGATGGGCGGGCGATCGTCACAAGGGGTTGGACAAAAGTGGTTCGTGCCTATGGCATGCAGGAAGGCACATTATGGGCATTCCGCTTCTTCAACACCGACGGCAATCAAAATGATTTACACTTATCTGTTCACCTTTACCGCCTTTAAATACTGCGGTTCATCATAGTTAATTGCTGCCTAATCCTGTAATTACTGAACATATTGTACTGGCAATTTTATTTATGGATTCGTTGTTGAACCATTGTGCTGAGTATTTGAATTGCACATTTCGTATTTCAAAATTTCCAATTAGAATAATAAATTACAGGCAAAAATAAAAATAGAACAGACGGTCATGGACCTTTGCAAACGGTTCTAGCAGTAAAAGCGCTTGCGATGGATAGCCCAATGCCACACAGTTTTCTACATCAAATCGTGTGTGATGTAGTTAATGAAAGCAAACAGTTAACCAAGGCAGAGCGTGTGTGATAGTTACACCTTTCACACACGAGCGTATACATAAAACCGTGTGGGATGTACATCCGAACGGAAATGTTTTCCCTGGATTGATTGTGTGGGATGTACATAGGAATGGAAACGTATTCGTTGGATTGACTGTGTCTGATATACATACGAACGGAAATGTTTTTCTGGGATTCACCGTGTGGGATGTACATATCTACGAAAATGATTTCTGGGATTCACCGTGTGGGATGTACATACCTACGGAAATGATTTCTGGGATTCACCGTGTGGGATGTACATACCTACGGAAATGATTGGGTTTCGATGCCTCGCCCGATCGCACACGGCCCCAGCCTGGGTCCCAGGAGGGCCTATCCCCGACGATTTTTGGGTCGTGTGGAAAGGACACCCTATCGCACACACTCACTTGGCGACGGTTCCAAATGTCGTCGCAGAAAGGGGTTTAAACCGTTTGTTTAGGACCGACGCGCACCAGTGGTAGTTGATGTGCAACTCTCCATCCCTACTTATGGATGTGTAGTTTCAGTTGGCAAGGGCGACAGACCAAGTTGCACATAGTCTGTTAGTCAGTTGGCCAGGGCAACATACCAAGTTGCACATCTCACTCGCAAGAATTGTTGGTGAAAAACTACATATCCATGAGGGTAGAGAAAAGTTGACCATAGGCCCTCCTAAAGTTGCACATCTCACTAGAAGGGATGGTTGGGATGGGTTGCTAGCAGTGAAAACTACATATCCATGGGGTACGGGACAAAGTTGCACACCGACAGTTAAGTAGTTGGCTGGTGCAGCATCTAAAGTTGCACATCCACTGCTAAGGAGTTGGCAAAGGAAAGGAAAAGGTGAAAACTGACATCTACGAACATGGGAAAAGTTACACATTGACTACTAGGCAGTTGGCACAACCAGCAGACAAAGTTACATATCTCACTGGTAGGGGTAGTTTGCGTTATTAGAGGTGCCATAAGTGAAAATTGCACGTTCACGCGTAGGAAAAAAGTTGCACATTGACTATGAGGTAGTTGCACACCAACAACTAGGAAGTTGCACCAAACAGGGACTTAATTGCACACACAAAAGTTCGTCGAAACGTACCCATGAGGGATCTAGTTTTGAAGAGCACGTCGCGAGGATTCTAGTAGTGAAAACAGATCTTAATTCCGACGCACCGTTCAAAAGATATACTCCCTCCATTTTTATATACAGGTACCAAGGTAAAATTTAATACATGTTTTGCAACTCAATTTTTTTTCATTTACTGAGATCATTAATACACCACATGCATGCAAGAAAACTGAGTGGAGGAAGTAGCTAAGTGTCATTATGAGTGCATGCATGCAAGTATTAAACAAGTTGCTATTACGAGGAAACATCATTAATTTTGCCTCGATTACTGTTGGTGGCCTTGTATAGATGCAAAATGTATATTCCATAGCGGCCTTGTATAAGTAAATGGAGGGAGTAGCTTTTTTACAATTCTGAAACTCACATTAAATACGTTCACACCTGTTCACGTGGATGTTTTTTCTGTTTATATGATACCTTTCTTAATATACGTTTAGGGAGCAAATTATTTCTCTTTATAGACTACGGACAAAAAAAATCTATTTTCGGCCGGCTGCTCGAGACTGCTAGGGAGCAGCCGGCCGCTCCCTAGACACGTCCTTCTAATTTCGCACGGTCGCAGAATAACTACTTCATCGTCACACTGTTCTATGAGGTAGACTACAAACTTTTTTCATGCGGAAGGTCTCGGATCTTCCATGGAAATGCCTTGTTGGTGATGCCCTTTAAGGAGTACAGATCTTTGCGTGGAAAGTTGCTCGGAATGCACTCGCTACACAGACATGAAGATCACTGCCGGTCTGCAGCGTTGAGGCGGAGAACACCTTTCCGGCTTTCCTTCATGCGTTGGCGAGGTGCACGTAAGCCGCGGCTTGTGGTCCACGATGCGATGAGCGTGGGACTTCCGATGAGAGTGTAAGAGCACTCCACTCATTCGGCCCCAAGGGGCTTGAAATAGCGCCGCCTGGGGGCGCGCCGGCGAAAAATTTGGCGTGGGGGGCTCGGGTTCCCAGCCCCCCTCCCCCCAAAGGTCGCCCCCAGGCACCAATTTCGGCCCACTTTCGGCGCAAATTGGCCCGCTTTCAACCCACTTTCGGCGCAAATTCGGCATGCTTGGCACAAATTTGACAGAAGATATTTTGTATCACATAGTTTTATCACAGAAAATCAATACCGATCAAATAGTTCAACAAATCAATACAAATCAAATAGTTCAACAAATAAAAACTCATCTTTCATCACACGCCGAGCTAGGCGTTGCCCTTGAGCCTCCATAGGTGCTCCACCAGATCCTACTGCAGTTGTTGATGCACCTGTGGGTCTCAGATCTCCTGACGCATATGGAGGAAGGCAGTCCAGGTTGCCGGTAGTTGGTGATCAACTTGGGCAAGAGAACCCTGCCTGTAATATGGTTCAGTGTCAAACACTAGCTCTTCTTGCTCGCTCTCAATGATCATGTTGTGCAAGATGACACAGCAAGTCATGACCTCCCACATTTGATCTTTCGACCAGGTTTAAGTGGGGTACCTGACAACAGCAAATCGAGATTGGAGCACACCAAATGCCCATCGACATCCTTCCTGCAAGCCTCCTGACAGTTGGCAAAGTAGGAGTTCTTGCCTCCTGTCACAGGGTTTGAGATAGTCTTCACAAATGTGGACCATCTCAGATAGATGCCATCTGCTAGGTAGTATCCCTTGTTGTAGTGCCGCCCATTGACCTCGAAGTTCACCGGAGGAGAATGACCTTCAACAAGCTTGGCAAAGACAGTGGAGCACTGCAGTACGTTGATGTCATTGTGAATTCCTGGCATACCAAAGAAGGATTGCCAAATCCAGAGGTCGTGTGTGGCCATTGCGTCAAGTACCACACTGCAACCGCCTTTGGTGCCTTTGTACATCCCCTGCCAAGCAAATGGACAGTTTTTCCATGTCCAATGCATGCAGTTGATGCTTCCAAGCATCCCAGGAAATCCTCTTGCTGCATTTTGTGCTAGGATCCGAGCAGTGTCTTCAACATTGGATGATCGCAAATATTGAGGTCCAAACACTGCCAGCACTGCCATGCGGAACTTGTACAAACACTCAATGGTTGTGGACTCGGTCATGCGTCCATAGTCTTCAAGTGAATCACTCGGAGCTCCGTATGCAAGCATCCTCATAGCTGCCGTGCACTTCTGGAGTGAGGTGAATCCAAGTGTGCCGGTGCAATCCTTCTTGCACTTGAAGTAGCTGCCGAACTCACGGATGGAATTCACAATCTTGAGGAAGAGTTTTCGGCTCATCCGATAACGGCGCCGAAATACTTTCTCGTCGTGCAATGGAGCATGGGCGAAGTAGTCGGAGTAGAGCAAGCAATAGCCTTCCAGGCGATGCCTTTGCTTTGCCTTCAGCCGGCTTGGCGTCGAGCCACCTCACCGCGGCTTTGCATTGCTCGCTAACAGGCCGGCCAGAGCGGCGAGGACCATGAGATGCTCTTCGTCCTGGGCGTCGGCATTGGCTTTCTCCTCCATTAGTGTCGCGAACGCCTCCTCATCGTTCGAGTCCATCACCGAGAAGACAAATCGCCTAACACCTTGCGGGCGTGGTAGGCGCGCAGCCGCCGGTATTCCCGCCCTGCGTGGCTGGAGCGCCAGAAAACTCGCCCAGGGAGCGGGGTGGAGGCTGTCGCGCGGAACCCTCTCTTTTCCGGTGACGGAATGGCTTATCTAGCGGCGCTGGGATC
>NC_057799.1:170737182-170744615 GCF_018294505.1 Triticum aestivum | reverse complement strand
AGGCGCGGGTTTTCCTTCTGCCGAAGCCCCCAAGCGACCCCCAGTGCGCTAGGTTCGGCCTGGGATTGCCGGGCCAAAAAATGAGCCGAGCCGGGGATTTCGGCGTCCCGAGGACGCGACTGGAGCGTTTTTGGCGCCGGCGCGAAAAAACTCGCTGTGGGAGCCTGTTGGGGGCGCGAATGGAGATGCTCTAATCATCAACGATGGTCCCAAGTCGCAACCGGCTCCTGTCGCTGCTAGCTGCTACTACACCTGAGGTGCAGCGAACTATGGTGTTGATCATCTGGCTCATTTGGCACACGCGCAATACCATCACACATGACCAGCCAGGAGAATGAAGCAAAGATCAATGTAGATGAATCTTTGTTCAGGAGACGGGAGAGGCGGGCGCCGGCATGGCACTGCGTGGCTTCACGGCCTAAACGGCGATGTTTAAGCCCATATATCGGTCTAACAGTTTAAGGAAGTTAATTTTCTCCTGAGAAATGAACTATTGAGCTAACTAAACAGGCCTTGCAGCACCGTTTATAGCGTTACCACAATGGAAAGGCCATATTTGCTGCGCTTTGCGGCCTGTTCAATTGCGCCGATCCGCTGAAGCACCCGGGGAGACGTTTGATGGCAGTAGAAAGGGAGATCGTCTTCATTAGCGAACTATTTGCTGGCTGCAGAGCTAACCTGATGAACGAACGACGCTAAAAAAAATGATGAACGAACACTCCACATTGACCTGCAATGCTCTAGATGGTGCCTTATTTTGCTTGACATTCTGTTGCCATAAGAAAGACAGAATATGCTCTATATCAAATCAACGACTTTTTTCCCACATCAAATCGAGGATTTTTGTTGGTGCCAGGAGCCATCAACACACTAATTTTTACCTTCTGATTCCTAAGGATTTGCTTAGTGGTGCAATCTAAAGAATAAAGACTTAAATTTGTTGCTACGATGGCATTACAATTTACCTTCCAACTTTGCGATGATTGATATCAAAGAATGTGATGAAAAACCCCATCATTCCTACTGTACTAACCAATACCAGGCGTCATCACATGTCATCTCTTAAGCGTTGTAAAGAAGCCGCTAGTGGCAATCTTTAGAGGCAAAGCAGGTTTTCTTGAAACACATAGATTTGGTTGATCTACAGGTGGAAATATACTTGTACACAAAATTATGCTAACCACTGAAATTTTAATCATACAAAGACTTGGCAGACTGAATCCTTGACTTCTTGCTTTTTGCTTTCAGGACCTTCTCCTCGGACTTCTCAGTTTTAGAGATGGCCCTGGCAACTGCTTTCATTTTCCTCACATTTTTGGTCCTTTTAGGTTGCACGCCCTTTTTTATTTTCCTGTTTAAAGAGAAAGGTGATCAGGTAAAAAAAGAGATTCATCATTATGCATATGCCAAGAATATGTGTCCTGGAAGAAACAGAACACACTCCAAGGGAAACAGGTAAGCCATAACAGAAGGAAAGCACAAGCGCATACTTGGGTGCCACTAATTCACTTTCAAGAGCATATCAGGGAACAGCCTTGGAGGGGCTAGGAGAATAAAGAATACCATAGAACCATAATTTTGTCCACATTTTAGTAGCATTCCACACAACTTTAATAGGAAGCCCTAACCATGGTCTGACAATGAGAAAAAGAGTTTGACAATTCAAATATCTGATCTTAGCCTTAAACATCTGATGCATTAGGAAGATGTGACACCAGGGACATATTTACTTTATGTATTCCAGTAGAACAGCTATGCTAGAAAACGTTATGGACAATCTACAGTGTTAAAAATAAATATTTACCAATTCTAGGACTCTTCCTGTTATGCTTGTATATTTGTTCATTAGTAGCTAATGCCAAAAGATAAAGCAAAACAGCAGCTTATCTGATACTCTTAATCCTCAGGATCTACTAGTGAAAAGCTAGGGAATGAATACAAGATTTAACTAGCCTTGGATTGACAAAGGTCATCAATACTTGCATAATTCCCAGAAACAAATTATATTATTGGAATTGATGAAAAGGTGACAGGATGCTGTCGAGTGAAGGGTGACAAACTTTTCAAATTTCAGTAACTGATCTAAGGGATTAATGCAAAATGTGGCCAGGGCTAAGAGGCAAGTTCCAATAACACTCTACAGTCAGTGTCAGCACCTATTACTTTTGCATTACTTTAACCTCTAGCAACTTTTTTTTCCCTCAACAGCTTTTCCCATGGAAAAGAAATACAGTACGATGTAACTTGAACAACTCAAAAGATAGTATATTTGCAGTTTGGCCAGTAGAATACAGCAACCAGATGAGGGACGCAAAAGCAATGGATGGTACGCATTATACCAGGTATTTTGTAAGCAAAAAAGGCTCAATTTCAAGTAAGGTACTCCCTCCTTACCAAAATATAAGACATTTTGCGGTTTAAATTGAACTGCAAAAACGTCTTATATTTTGATAAAGAGGTAGTAGAATACAGTTTTCAGACCCACCATCCTAGTTAGCCGGAGCAACAACATTAGTGGAGTGCATAGTAGATAAAAAATCGAGACCTAGGTGTGGAAACATTTGAAACTATCTACTGCCAACTCGATTACACATACAAATGAGAGGTAATGCTCGACAATGTCTTGAAAGTAGCACATGTTATACATTATTCTAATCAATCGTGCCCTCGATGCTGCGGTGCCGAACAAAATCAATGATGAAGCAGTGTGGTACTGCAGGCTTTCAACTATTGATAGCACGCAGAGCTGTGAGGAGTAGCTAGGGTGTTCGCGTTACTTGTTTATGCTGTAACGTTGCTCGAGCTATGGTCTAGCGTGGACCTTTTGATCTCGGCACCAGCAGCCCAACTCCTGTATCTATTTTCCTTCTCCCCTTGTTGAAAAAGAAGGTACAAACGCTTGCTTGCGCATGCTCTATAAAAAGAAAGTGTGCCCTCATGCATAAACATGAAACGCTGTATGAATCATCCAATAAATTTCATGCAGAGTTCTTCATAATGTTAATGTCAAACTAATCAGTGTGTGTTCGGTTAATCCCACAATTACACGATACTCAAATTCCCCAATTTAAACAGCCACAAAGCCAGTGAACTCAGAAAGATTGACCTCGGCCCTGAGGCAACCAATAAACAGAGAGAGCAATAAGAAGTAACCGGTGTAATCCTTTTGCTCACCTGTTGATCGAACTGAGGGCAGCCGATGAAGAGGACGCCTGCTTCCCCTCGGACGTATCCATCGCTGCGAAAGGGGGAAAACACGGAATGAATCAGGGTCAAAGAGAGTGGAAAACCAACAAATCGATGAAGAAAGACAAAGGCTCAAAAGACAGAATACGTTGTGGGGCTTCTGCCGCGGTGGATGCAGCGGGCGCGCCCTCGGAGGTGTCCATGGCGGCGGTGCCGGCGCCATTCTTGGACTTGTTCTTGTTGCGGCCCTTGGCCATGGCTGCGCGCGCGCCTTCTCCTCGTCCTAGGGTTTCCCCGGGCGCTTTGGTCGGGTCGGTTGTGTCTCTCTGCGCCGCCGTCTCGGCAGGGGCGGAAGTTGTATCTTGCGATTGCGATGAAAGAAAGCGGGCCTAGTGAGGCCTGGTAGCTAGGCCCATGAGTTTTGGAAGGACGGCTAGCAATAGGCCCATGACGTCTCTCTCAAGTGAGCCCAAATTGCCTAAAAAATCCTGAGCCCAAACATTCCCCGCAAAAAAAACTGAGCCCAAATATCTATATTTCCCAAATCTGGCCCAGATAATAATTTTCCCGTGCCTTCACTTCGCAGGCGTCGAGTCAGGAGTCGGGACCCCGTTCAAAAAAACAGTTTAGTGACTGTAGCAAACCCATGACTAGATGTAACGTTGATAGAGTACTGTATAGTACTTTGCTGTAGCAGTTCATCTCACACGTTGCTGTCTTAATTGATTGATCAGGCAAGAAAAAAAAAAGGCACGCTATTGTGCTCCTCTGCCTTTTTGCCGTGACAGGCATGTAAACTAGTAGTCCTCAGCGAGTTAATACTAGCAACTGAATAGCTTTCGCTGCCACAAGTACGCATCAAAGATTACACGGTTTGACCGGAAACATCTTGAACGAACGATTTACTACTGGTCCTACTCCTACACCGTCACTTTCCTGGAGATGGCCTCCATTTTTCTGGATGCGATGATCCGCGGGCCAGGGCCATGCACGGCACCATAGACAGAGAACGACGGCTCAAACCCCAGGCTCCAAACGCCTGGGGCCAAACATGCCGGCCACGCTGCCGCCACGTCGTCGGCCGAACCAGCGTCACAGCAAACCAAAAGAAACGGTTTTCTGACCTGAATTTTTCAGCGGTCCAAAGGACGGCACTGCTAGGTAGCAGCATCCCTGCGTGCATCGCCGCGAAGAGGAAAACCTGACCACGTAAACGGATCCGAGCCACATCCCGATCAGCCCTTCGCCACCACCACCGGCTGCCTCGACGGGAACGGCAGGCGAGGACACGGCGCAGACACTTGGAGCCATCCAGTTCGCTCAGTCTTTCAGATAACACTACTTTTTTCCCCGGCCGTTCAGGTAACAGCCATAACTGCTACTCTGCTCTTCCACTACTACCGGCCCACTACGACCAGCAGCAGCAGTGTAGCTAGCGGAGAGAGTATCTGGAGATGGAAGGCGTCGCTTTCGCTTGTGAACCGGCGATGGGCGAGCTGACCAACCAGGCCTGCAGGCGAACGAGAGAGAAGGAGAGCACGCAACGTGGTGGGCTTGCCACGCATGCGGCCACTGAGCGCGACAAACGTAAACGGCAAACCACGCAAAGCGATGGATCGATCGATCGATCATCCAAGTTTTGGATGGAGCGCATACTCGGATCCCTCCAATTGGGGACGGACGATAAAGCCCTCGGAGCAGCGGCAGGGGCGTGTGTGGACGTGTGGTGAGGATGTTTTCTGTCGTTTTCATCTGTCTGATCGGATCATCTTGCTTGCGCGACCAAAAGATCGATGATCGGGAGTATGTGCTGGATGGTGTGCTGCATGTAGGGCTGCAAGCTAGCTGCTGAGTGAGTGAGGCGGGTGCGTGCATTGCCATGCTGTGGCCGACACCGGGCGTGTCGATTGTGATCGGTGACCCGTAGGTAGGGAACGGGTTTTGGGCGTTTAGCGGTTGGAGTCTGTTGAAGACGACATGCCCCCTGATTATGGGCTTATCTGATGGGATTTATGGACTACTCAGATCTATTGTTCGACCTTCGATGCACACGACCTTCCTCTAATTCGTTTTTTTGGCAAGACTCTAAGGGCCAGTTTTTTTTTTTTTTGCAATTCTCCCAAAATTGACCCCCTTCACAGCTTCTCTTAGAATTGCCCAAAAGAATTGGCCCTAAGGATGCGTTTGGCTCACACCTCTATTTTAGGGCATTTTGCATACTTGTCTCAGTTGGGCCTATTTGAACTAATGCAAGCTAAAAACCGATATCTGCATGTAGTTTGGTTGTCTGCATTAGGCTCTGTGCATGAGGGGAGCAATTAGTTAGCATGTTGTTTAGTTGCCCGCATCGTTGTTGTTAGACAAATAAAACGTTGTTTGGTTGCAAACGGCTAAAGATGTGGTCACTACTTCTCAGTAGTAATGACCTTATCACACACACTGAACATTATCTTGTCCTAGCTAGGAAAAAAATAACAATTTATCCTAACTACTATCCAATGGCAATACAAGTTATTAAGAGTCAATATGGCTGAATAGAGGAAAGTTCAACGATGCTAACTAGGTGAAAGTTCATTCTCTTCCTCTTCCTCTTCTTTTGTTGCTGCCTGTTGCTCTGCTTCTTCTTCTTCTTCTTCCTCTTCAGATTCTTGTCTAACATATGTTATCTCACATTGCCTGAACCCACTACAATCTTTTGTTCTTCTACGCTTCGTTGTCAAACGCCTCCACACCATGGCCGGAGCTGATCACCTCATCAGGAGTCACATCTTCCTCCTCCGGCACAAGTTCATCAATTCCCCATCGCAGGATCCAGTTGTGAATGGTGCAACATGCAAGAACAAGCTTGACCTGGGTAGGGTGAGGATGGAATGGCTTCTAATCCAGGATCTTAAACCTATTCTCCGGAGCTCCAAATGCCCTCTCAACTGTTACTCTAGAGCTGGAGTGTTTGAGATTGAATAGTTCCTCGGGAGTCCTGGAATAGTTCCTACCAAAGAACTCGTTTAGATGGTACCTAATTTTCCCGAAGGATGGAAGAACACCTGGCCGACATGCATAGCCAGCATCTCCTAGGTAGAACTTGCCACCGGGGATGTTGATGCCATCATGATGACTCATGATGTCACTGAGAATATTAGCATCATGTGTTGATCCTTCCCGGTCAGCCAGCACATATGTGAATTTCAGATCGAAGTCAACAGCAGCAAGCACATTCTGGCTTGTGTAGTGCTTCCTCCCTCTATATGCTGCAGCTTGTGACCTCGGCACTCTGGTAGTGACATGAGTGCCATCTATTGCCCCAATGCAATCCTGGAATGGCATTATAAGATGGTGTTATGGCTACAATATAACAATAACAACATATCAAGGCATGAACTACATACTGTCAGTGCTCACCTTGAAGTATGGATACCATCTTGGGCTAGTACGAATCTTGGTAGGAGTCCGGCCAGTTCGTGGCATGATCATCTCTCCTCTGAGTTCTCCAACATCATACAACACTTGCTTGAAGTACCTGGAGATGATCTCCATTGATCTCCTGAAGGTGTTGTGTACAACCCTGAACATCTGGTTATGACGAACAGTATGGAGGAACATGGCTACTTGCTCTTCCACAGTGGTGTGAATGTTATCTGTTGGGAAACATAGCATGCAATTTCAAAAAAAATCCTACGCTCACGCAAGATCTATCTAGTAGATGCATAGCAACGAGAGGGGGAGAGTGTGTCCACGTACCCTCGTAGACCGAAAGCGGAAACGTTTGACAACGCGGTTGATGTAGTCGAACTTCTTCTCGTTCCGACCGATCAAGCACCGAAACGTACGGCACCTCCGAGTTCTACACACGTTCAGCTCGATGACGTCCCTCGAACTCTTGATCCAGCAAATTGTCGAGGGAGAGTTCCGTCAGCACGACGGCGTGGTGACGGTGATGATGAAATGATCCTCGCAGGGCTTCACCTAAGCACTACGAAGATATGACCGGAGGCGTAAACTGTGGAAGGGGGCGCCGCACATGGCTAACAATTGTTGGAGTGTGTTCTAGCGGTGCCCCCCCCCACATATATATAGGTTGGATGGGAGGAGAGGCAGCCAAGGGGGCGCCCCAAGTAGGAGGAATCCTACCTGGGGTCCTACCAATTCGGCCTCCCCCCTTACCATTTTTCATCGGAGAGTAAAGGGAAGGGGAAGAGAGAAAGGAAGGGGGGCGAACCCCCCTTGTTCCTTCTCCAATTCGGCCTCCT